>NC_091826.1:61766807-61801807 GCF_038994185.2 Dermacentor albipictus | reverse complement strand
AATTCGCATATCCGGCAACTCTGATTGCATAACTTACTTATACTCGGCTTCGTCTGAAATTAACCAGACGACAACCTTTACCTGATATTTCTAAAATGTCCACATGGGGCGGACACCGTAAATACCCCTTTGGGGGTAATTCTGCAACAACTGTTCTGCAACCTGCCAAGTGACGAAAGCTACTTGACTTAGGGCGCATGGAAACAGCCTTCAAATAACCTGTGACCATAATTGAAAGACGATTTACGAAATTGAGATGCCGCAAACTGACCCCTAGTGTGGTGCTAATAGGCAGAATTCGTTATAGAAGGTTTAAATACGTGACAAAAGTTACTCCGGAGTTCTATTATTTTCTTCTTGCTTTTGTCATCCAGAAGCACATTCGTACTAGTTTCAGGCGCCAAAAAACAAAATAGAACCAGGTCCGACGCAGATCCGGTGTGAAATCGACGGGCCGAAGCTGCACAGCAAAGTAACAGGGGTCTAATGTAGGGCTTCGTAATTATCTTACCGCCCGGTGGTCTTTAAAGGAACCTTTAAAGGATTTAGGCCGCGTTAGTCACACACCCATTTCTAGTACCCAAAGTAACTACCCGAGCAGCCAGAAGACGCTTGGGAAGCGAGAAAGCAAAAACAAGTGACGAGGCCCGCCTTTAAGGTGCCACAGCTCGCCGTCACGTGATCGATTTTGACGGTGCCTGCTAGGGCGCAGTTAAATGTTCATCGGTAGAAAAATGCACTGCACTAGTATTATAATAGAGACGAAGACTGAACTCGGGAAGTTTCGAGAACTATATTGAACCACAACGGCGGAAATATGAAAAGAAAAGGTAAGGTTGGCAGTCTGTGACGTCACACTAGTGTACCAGCCCTGGCGTTCCGGCGCGAAACTCGAAGCTGAAATTTTGACGATCATTTGTTTCTGTGCTATAATAATCAACCTATTACCGCAATATCAACGAAAGTAGAGAGAGTTCTTCAAGAATACTTCACTTAATCTAAAGTTATTCAGTGTTTCACTTAAGTGTCCCTTTAATGAGCACGCAAACAAAGGGCGCATAACCATTCTTGCATACCGCAAACATCGTATGCGGCCGCTGCGAGTGGGCATCGCACTGGCGACCTCGTTCTCAGCACCGCAGCGCCGTGGCCACTGAGTCAAAGCGGCGGGTGTCCTCTTAAGGAAACTTTCTCACGTGGGCTTCTGTCTTGCGCAATACGTCGTAGGCCCACAGTGACGAACGCTATGGTCATTTGTTGGAATAGCATTTGAAGCTTCCAGCGCTGAAAAAGAACTGACCTCACTTGTTAAATATAGTGCGTTACTTACAATTGCCCATACGAGGAATAATTTTGCATGCGTAGGTTTTGCATTGGGCATTGTGGAATGTGGTCTGCAAGATCATTCATGCCAGTCCTTTTTGCCTGTAGAGCAATGGCTAAAGACTGTGAAATCATTTGTGTTATTACAGAGTTTTAACAGTTCCCATGGTTCTTACACGCACAGAAGGAATGTCGCTAGTTTAGCCTTCCCCGGGAAGGTAACGTCCTCAATGTGGCGGCATATTAAGAAGCCTTTTGTCACGATATTTGGTATACCTACATTGTTACGATGTCGCAGCTGATACAGCTGCGTTTCGAATGCTTGCTTTAATGGGTAGCTGATGCAAAAGCAGACAAAAATAAAACAAGCTAGCTTGAAGTTTATTAAGGAAGACTAAACGCAGGTTTTCGGACACAAAAATATCCTAGAATACAGACTTCTTTCCTTTCCGAAGAAACTTGTATTGCTTAAAACAATGATCACGCCCGCTGTGATCAGTGTGTAAACAAATACGTGCAACAGAAGCATCGGTGTAGGGGCAGCGCTACTCCTAGCAGCAAAGTATTGCAGGCGAATTTTCGGCGTAGACTCGCTTACAACGGCTATAGCAGTGCACGCTGCTATACTGTGTCTTGCCGCTCCCGCAAGAGCACATCTCGCCCTGTTCGCCCGTGAACGACGATCGCGTGCAACGAGCAGGATGAGACGAGAGAGCGAATGACTGTATGCGTCGAGGCTATGCACCGCGTCGCCTTACGCAACCTGAACAGCGTTTATTGGCAGTGCTTCTTCTGAGAGTCTGCCACGATAACTGCAGATGGTTCATCCTTTCCTGGCAGTTCGCTTTTCCCGGACGCTAGGAATACAATTATAAGTGGGTGCTACGACGCTGAGCAGTAACAAGCGAAAAGGAAGGTGCGGGTGGGAAAAAGTGATAAGAATATGCATTGGGCAGATTGAGCCAGAAGTATACAATGCATAACATACTGTGAGTACGGCTCCTGGGAGCTTTCCCCAGGGAAGACATGACGCAGACGCGGTTCTCATCAGTAACGCTGCCTTTGCGTGATCTCCCTTGTGGGTACTGCTGCTCTGAAGCCTCCCGTGCTAGGACCCGGGCACTTCATCTGGGCGAGAGCAGCGCAGTGTGGTTCCCACGATGTAAGTGCTAACACACTTGCAGTACAGACTAGCATTTCCTCTCGCCCATTGCAGGTGTGCTCCTCGTATCTGTTCCGAGGCAGATAAAGCCGTACTGCGAGCTCCCTATTCGTCTAAGTCAATTATACTAAGCACTCGAACTAACGTAATTAAAATCGTTGCTTCCTAGGCGTACGTCTCGACGCTACGAGGTAGCGCGGGAAGGTTTATTGGCCCGTTGCCTGCACTCTTCGGTAGTGAGTGGTACTAGGTAACACTCTCAGCACTTATCTTGTTTGCGTACATAAAGTATCCAAGAAATTGAACAGCAGGAAGGCCGCACGAGCAATGGGGAGGATATGAGTTCGACTTCAGCTGTGACAAGTTACCATCTCTCGCACTTTCGTTACACCTTACTGTTTTTTTTTGTTTCTGCACATCAATCAAACATAACTATTATTTACCTTTTGCTTTCTCCAGCTTCATTGTCTGTATCTTCGTATGGTTGATTACTAACAAAACATGGAGCGCCTGAGATCCCCTGATCCTTCTCGCTCATTGCTTCGTAGCAGAAACACTTTTGCTTCCTGAGTAATTTCAAACATTTTCAATGCACATTACGCCTAGTCATCGGAATGTCTTGGAGCTCCTTCGACCACGGACAGTGGTGCTGCAGCTCATATTGAACGTGACGTCACATATGAAACTATTTTACCATAAATGCAAGAAACAAGCTGTATGAAGAGTAAATCGAAAAAAAAAATATACGAGCGCATGACACAAACACTAATTCAATAATAAAACAACATGAGGCGGTAAACACAAGACAAGATGAGTATATCTAAGAAAAATAACTAAAATAAACGCAAGAAAATAAAATGAGAGGGAGCAAAAAGTAATATTATGAATAAAGTTGGTATAGCAAACATATAACTACATTACAAAACGCACATAAATAACGAAATAAAACAAGACAATAAAGAAAAAAAGAACATCTGATCACATGTCAGGAATCTCGAGGCGACGAGCATGTAATGGCTGCAGTGAGAGGTCGAGTTCAATTTGTAGTAAACATGCCCTATAGTTATAAAACGAGAAATAAATGGTGCCGCCCCATTCTGAGTCGATTCTTGGTTTTCAAATGTACACTCCTGATGGAGACACCACACCAATGCAGCAAAATTAAGTGGTGTGTCGGAGAAAAATTTGGCAGTGCGCTAATTTGCGAGTATTGTGAACAGAATTTCGTAAGTTGCAGCCTTATGTCCCCTAAATAACCGGGAAGCGTTGGCACGTATAATGTGCGTAATTGAAGAAGACATACCTGTTCAAATATTTTCTTGTATGCTTGCTTAAATGATTTCGTTAAATTATGAAATTCTAGTCGGCGGAGACGTGGGCAATGTTTTACAACCATTTTATCGTGATTGAATATTTTAAAATAATTTTTTTTCTTACCGAATGGGCGATACTAGTACTGAAGGTGGGGCGGGTGTCATCATCATCATCATCATCATCAGCCTGGTTACGTCCACTGCAGGGCAAAGGCCTCTCCCATATTTCTCCAACAACCCCGGTCATGTACTATTTGTGGCCATGCCGTCCCTGCAAACTTCTTAATCTCATCCGCCCACCTAACTTTCTGCCGCCCCCTGCTACGCTTCCCTTCCCTTGGAATCCAGTCCGTAACCCTTAATGACCATCGGTTATCCTCCCTCCTCATTACATGTCCTGCCCATACCTCATTCTTTTTCTTGATTTCAACTAAGATGTCATTAACTCGCGTTTGTTCCCTCACCCAATCTGCTCTTTTCTTATCCCTTAACGTTACACCTATCATTCTTCTTTCCATAGCTCGTTGCGTCGTCCTCAATTTGAGTAGAACCCTTTTCGTAAGCCTCCAGGTTTCTGCCCCGTAGGTGAGTACTGGTAAGACACAGCTATTATACACTTTTCTCTTGAGGGATAATTGCAAGCTGCTGTTCATGATCTGAGAATGCCTGCCAAAAGCACCCCAGCCCATTCTTGGGTTTCATGTGAACCATTAAAAACAAAGAATGAATAAAGGTTTAAGGTGGTGTTCATTTGGGTGATTTAAATACAAAACACATGTCAGGCACAAACGCCAAATTAGCGATAAGAAAACAATATTACCCACAGTTAAAATGAAGATCTACGTAAGCGAATCGCTGGGTCTACGCATCTCTGGTGGTTAGCACTGCTATCACCTGTGACACCCTGACGTAGGAGGATGAAGACAAGTGTTAGAAAATACTGCCCTGTGTTTTCATGTATACGGATTTATATTACTTGAAATAAAAAAAAATATCTGAAGGTTCCCCTACGACTGTAAGGCTAAGCTGATTTGTCCTTGACCAATTCACGTCTGGTGTACAGAGAGAGAGAGAGAGAGAGAAAGGCAAAGGAAAGACAGGGAGGTTAACCAGAGATTATCTCCGGTTGGCTACCCTGTACTGGGGGAGGGGAAAGGGGAAGCGATAGGTGAGAGGGAGAAGTATTAAAAAAAAAGAAACTACACACACACGCACGTACACACAAACTGTTTCTGTGGGCACTGTCACGCAGCCCGCAAGGCGTTCCTACTGTGATGCAGTGCACCGTACAATCCTGAGTCACACAGTGAAGTCACAATCTGTCAGAAAGTCCAGTGTCTTTTAAATACCGCAGCAGTGCCTTCATAGCCGATCGCGCTGATGTTCGCGTAGGCCAGTGTCCAAGGATCTTGTTTTCTGACAGTGGGCGCTTGTCCAGTTTGTCTAGGGTGGCTGAGAGGACTGCTCTTTGCGGGTTGAAACGAGAGCACTCACAAAGAAGGTGCGCGATTGTTTCATTGCACCCGCAGAAGTCACAAAGTGGGTTGTCGGACATTCCGATAAGAAAGGAGTACGCATTTGAAAATGCTACTCCAAGCCATAGACGAACTAGAAGTGTACAGTCGCGTCGTGGAAGTTCGGGCGGAATACGGAGTTGTAAAGTAGGGTCCAGGGTAGGAAGTCGTGCACTTCTGAAATCGGATGAATTCCACTGAGCTAATGTCAGGTCGTTTGCCAGTACGGCAAGTTTTTTCGCTGCGTCGGCTCTCGAAAGAGGAATGGCAACGCACCTGACGCCGTCATGGGCAGATCGGGCAGCTGCGTCTGCTCGATCATTGCCGTGTATGCCACAGTGACTAGGCAACCACTGATATATGATATCGTGTCCTTCGTCAACTATGCGATGGTGTACTTCTCTGATCTCTGCGACGAGCTGTTCATGTGATCCATGGCGCAGTGCTGAGAGTACACTCTGTAGGGCTGCCTTGGAATCACAGAAGACTGACCATGCATGCGGTGGTTCCTCCTGAATGAAATGGAGAGCCGCACGAAAGGCTACCAGTTCAGCAGCTGTCGTTGATGATACATGCGACGTTTTTAGCTGTATTTCGATGGATCTTGTTGGTACCACCACAGCAGCAGCTGAACTTGCAGATGTGACTGAGCCATCGATGTAAACGTGTACGCGGCCGCTGTGCACCTCATGTATAAGTTGTAATGTGGTCTGCTTCAGGGCAAACGACGGCATGTTAGCCTTTTTAGTGATTCCTGGGATGGTGAGGCGTACTTCAGGTCTGTGCAGGCACCATAAAGGTGTGGATGGTCTTGCTGCAGGCATGTAGTTCATTGGCAATGAGGTGCGATTGGCAACAATCATACGACTGATAGCTGCGTGTGGCCTTTCTGCGGGTAGAGCGGCAAGGTGGTGAGAAGGTAGTCGGGCAACGTGGCGAATATGCGCTCTGAGAGCGTCGGTTACCAAGTACGTTGTTATTGGGTGATCTCGAGATATGACAATCGTTGCCGCTGTAGACGCACACCTCGGAAGGCCGAGACACGTCCTTAGGGCTTGAGCTTGTAGTCCCTGGAGTACACGCAGGTTTGTTTTGCAGGTGTTTCCAAGCACAGGGAGGCTGTATCTTGCGAAGCCGAGGAACAAGGCGTTATAAAGCTGCAGCATTGATCGCACCGATGTGCCCCATGACTTTCCGCCGAGAAACTTGAGGAGATGTATTATTGTCAGCAACCTCTTCTTTAGGTACGAAACGTGCGGGCTCCATGATAGGTCGCGGCCGATAATTACCCCTAAAAAGCGGTGTTTACGTGCATGTGCAACTGCTTGGCCGTTGACACTTACAGAATAACGCTTCATTTCCTTCCGAGTGAAAGAAACAAGGCAGCATTTCTCTGAAGACAGCTCTAAGTTCTGTTTTCGCAAGTACAGTGATGTTAAGGTAGCTGCCTTTTGTAGCCGTGCTCGTACCTGCAGTCGTGTTACAGCAGACGCCCAAATGCAGATGTCGTCGGCATAGATTGATACTTGAACTGTGTTGGGCAAGCATCTGACTAGGCCAACGAGCACTAGGTTGAATAGCGTCGGGCTCAACACTCCGCCTTGCGGTACTCCACAGAACGTTTGGTGTTGAGTCGTGGCGCCTTCTTCGGTCATCACGAAGAAATGCCTGTCAGTCAAATAACTGCACAGCCACTGAAAAGTGCGGCCACCGATTCCTGCTTTAATCAGAGCCTCTATAATGGCATAATGTGCTACATTGTCATAGGCGCCTTTTATGTCAAGGAATAATGCCGCAGTGAGTCGTTTCATCCGTTTTTGATGTTGAACATACGCGACCAAATCGATGACATTATCTATGGATGAGCGCCCACGCCGCAAGCCAGCCATAGCATCTGGGTACACGTTGTAACTTTCCAGGTACCATTCCAGGCGCGTCAAAATCATTCGTTCCATTATTTTCCCTATGCAGCTGGCCAGAGCGATGGGGCGGTACGATGACAAGTTTAACGGTGATTTACCAGGTTTGAGAAGTGGAACCAAGCGGCTGCATTTCCATTCACGTGGAACCAAACCGTTGCGCCAAGACTCATTGTAAAGGTTTAGCAGCATGAGGCGTGCATTCTGCCCAAGATTGGCGAGCGCCGCATAGGTAACGCCGTCCGGCCCAGGTGACGAAGAGCGCCTTCAAGTCGCTAGTGCCGCTTCAAGCTCCTCCACCGAAAACATTACATCCATGCGGGAGTCCCGTGGCACAGGAGTGGCACATGGTGTAAGGGCGCGTTGAGGCTGCGAGCTGGCAAGTCTTGAGCAAAATTCTTCAGCAACGTCTAATTCGCTGCGACCTTGTTGTAAAGCGAGGGACTTAAAAGGAACACGCTGTTGCGCTGATACACGAAGTCCACGCACAGTTCTCCATATCTGAGATAATCGCTGACGTGGATCCAACGACTCGCAGAAACGTTTCCATCTTTGAGATTGAAGTGCGTCAATGCGGCGTTGAATCTTCTTTTGCATCCGCCTTGCCTCTCTGAGATCATGGATGGATTTGGTTCTCCTGTATCTTCTTTCAGCCCGCCGGCGAACTGCTCGTAGTCGCTGCAGTTCGGCTTCAAATTCTTCGTATTTCGGGAAAGGCTGAAAAGCACGCGTAGTATCTTGCATGGCTTTTTGAATTTCGGTTTCCAGACTTGAATGGTTCCCTCGCTGACATACTTCCTCCATGTGCGATCGAAACGCCGACCAGTCAATTCTCCGGAGTGTCGTGGAGGGGCATTTAAATAGTCCCTTGATCTTCAGGTACGTCGGAATGTGGTCGCTTCCACGGGATTCGATGTCTGGAAACCATTGCACGTTTCTTTCAAGACGCCGAGAAACTAGGGTCAAGTCTAGGCAGCTGCTGTATCTAAGCCCGCGTAAATATGTTGGGCTACCATCATTGAGGCAGTGAAGGTCGTGCTGTGTGGCAAAGGATGCTAGTCTCCTTCCCCTGGAGTCCATCTTCAAGCTCCCCCAAAGCGGATGGTGAGCATTAAAATCTCCGGTGAGAATCGTAGGGTGGGGTGTCGCTGATAGCACGTCGTGCAGTCGTTTAGAGTCGAATCCGCGTGAAGGAGCAAGGTAAACAGCAACGAGTGTGAACGTAAACTTGTTCGTTTTCACAATTAAACAAACGTACTGGTTGTCGTCGTGCGGCGGGACTGGGTGCAACACGTATGTCAGATCACATCTAATATATACGATTACCTTGCTTACATCACCACAGGTAGAGGACATGAATGCCTCATAGCCAGAAATGCGTATAACATTCTGCACGTTCGGTTCGCAAATCACAAGTATGGGAAATCGGTTTTCGAAAACGTAGTGTCTGAAATCTGAAATTCTCGATTTGAGACCACGGGCATTCCACTGCAGTAAAGATGCTTTCTTGGCTTCCTTGTGGAAGGGCAGCGAGGGGCGGGCCATGGTGCTATGCGATGCTTTCAAGTACTGGAGTCAGCGCGTCCAGCACTTGCAGTGCGCTACGAGCAGCCGGAGTGTCCATGTTTGTCAGTAGTAGACGCATGACATTCGTGAGGGATTTGAGCATAGCAATCACCTGGGAATCCTTGTCTCGCACTTGGTCAACTGAAGTGACATTTGACGTTAAGCGGCGAGTCATGTGCTGTGGCACTGGCGCGTGGCATGTCTTCGGCAGTGCTGGCCAAACCTCACTTGATGAAGCAGGAATAGCAGGGCCGCTTTTATCGTTGACATTCGTGCTGTTACTGGAGACAGATGGAACAGGAGGTGGCGTTGCCGGACGAGACTTTTCCCTTGAACCGAAAGAGGATGTCGTAGACTTTCGTTTCCGAGAGTGGTGTCGCCTTATCGCTGCAGAAGCATCTCTGTGTGATGATCCGTCTCTGGCCATTTTCCGCAAGATTTTCTGCTCTTTCTTTAGGCGTGGACAGTCTTTTGAGGATGCGACGTGTGGGCCTTGACAATTAGGGCACTTGAGCTCTGTTGCATGGCAGGTGTCCGTGTCGTGTTGTTTGGAACATCGTGGGCATGTCGCTGTATTTCGGCAGACAGCGCTCACATGTCCAATTCTTTGACACCTTCTGCACATAAGTGGTTTGGGTACGAAAGGTCGTACCACATGCCGAAAGTGTCCGACCTTTACATGTGACGGTAGACAGTCACCTTTAAACACGAGCCTTACACAGGTCGACTTGCCGAGGCGCCGAGCTTGTAGTAAGGCAACACCATCAGTGGCAGGTTTGATTAAAATTGGCAGGTCGCTGTCGCTAATCGATGTGTCAATATCATAAACGACACCAGCCGTAGTCTCGTTGTCCTGTGGAATGAGGTAGTGGACGTTGATGTTGCCCAGGAGCTTTACTGCCATCAAAGCATTGATTGCGCTTTGGTTATGGACATCAATAGCCAGGACGTTCTTTCGAGTGTTAATTCTGATATCCTTGATTTCTCCTGGGACAAGAGCCTCCAGAGAAACGGAAATCGCTTGTCTATTAAGGCGGTTGAGGTTGTCGGCGGGTGTGTCCGGCACAAAAAGAATAGTGTGCGCAGATGGCCTTCGCTGTGGCATGACGGTAGACTTACTTGATGAAGACCGTCCGCTGATGTTTCTTCTCTTGGCCTTGCGATGTACCACTCTTTCGAAGCCTTCGTCATCTGAGGCGTCATCACTTGAGCAGGAGTACAGCGCAGTGTCCTCGCTCTCAGCTTGACTCGGTGTGCAATTTCTCTTCCTCGGGCCGGTACCTGCCGAAGCAGTCACGTCGCGGCGGCATTCTGCCGACTCCACTTCCATTGCCGTGGCAATGGGAACGGCGTCACCCAGTAAAACACGGGAAAAAGCCGAAAATACTGCAGCGCGAAGGAACAGTGGTCGCTACGCTCTGGTGTACAAAGAGAGAAAAAAAATACTTGCCTAAAATAAATATTTCCCACCAAATTATCACTCCCTACTTTCGCCCATTTCACCTCGTGTGAGCACGAAGCAGTGGGCGCAGTGTCGCGACCCATATCAGAAAGAGACGTCCGATATTTTAGGCCTAGTAAGCAGGTGCCTGCAGCTCTTTGGAATCGTGCTACTTCCGAGGGAAGGTAAATGATGTGGCTTCCCTTTGTACGTTATGACCCGGTGATGCGAAGGCTTGCGGCATTCTAGCTGTATTATCACACACACAGAATGAGAGGGCAGGATACTGACGAGTGCGAAAATAAAGCACGATATTGCGGGCAACTTTTACTTCCTAAATGTGGGGCCATCAGCGGCCTTCGAATACTGCTCGTGAATGGTACGAGGACTGCGAGAAGTGCACTTGGCGCAGGAAGTCTGTTACCTGCCGAAATAGAGGATGGATAGCGAGCGCTGAGCTGTTTTTTTTTCTTTCTCAATCTCCTAATGTGAACGACACGGCGCCATGTAGGCACACGAGCTACACAAAGGACAATATATCCACAAAAACAACAAAAACAACAACAGGAAACCACACGGGCGCCACTGTCACGTGTTTATTTGAAGCGGCGGGGCTGCTATTCTACTACATTTTATAACATTTGTTAAACACTCTATGGGTGCACTTTACCCATAGGCGTTGCTGCGAAAATCTAGCGGACTGCAACGCTAGATTTCTTTAGAACGGGCTCGAACTGAAATGCCTGGGAAACAAAATTTGCCAGGTGAAACAAAATTTACCAGACCTAGGCCTGGAACGTTTTGCGCCTCTTCGTGACCCATTCCTCATTCGCAGGACGTTAGCAGAATAGGAAATCGCGTATTTGAGAAGCCGTCTTTTTTTATTTTTGTCACTTGAGCAAGCGAGGGCAGTGCAATGTGAAAGCACGAAGCACACCCCGTATAGACGGTGTGATAGCGGCTGCACTGCGTTCCGTACTACATTCGTTGCATTCTATGTTCTGCTTTATATACAACGAGTCTGCTTACCTTCACAAGGAGAGCGCATCCTTAAAAAGGTAGCCGATTGGGCTAGTTGGCACGTCATGATTACGACCCGCCGCGGTTACGTACAGCGGCTATGGTGTCGCGCTGCTAAGCACAAGGTCGCGGAATCAAATCCCGGCCGTGGCGTCCGCATTTCGTTGGGATGGATGGATGGACGGATGGATCGATGGATGGATGGATGGATGTTATGAGCGTCCCCTTTCAAACGGGGTGGTGTGTTGTGACACCAGGCTCATGCTGTTGCATTGTTTAAAGTCCTACCTAGGTTAAAAAACATGATGAACTCTCACTACCAAATTTTCTGACCCCCATTTGTGAACTTTTCTTTTGTACATGTCCGTTTTTTGTCGTTTCCATACTTTTCGCCTCTTATTAATCTCTATTGTAGCCATGTTTACTTTTCGATTAGCGCCTGTGGAGCCTAATCGACCGCTCGGCACATGTCTTCACATTCTAATAAAACATGCTTCATTGTTTCCCTAGCTTTACCGCAGCAAGCCTATGCTTCTTCTTACTTCTTATATCTCGCTTTATTAGTGCGTGTTCTAAGGCACCCTGATCTCGCTTCTAAAACTAAACAGTGGGGATAAAGGGCAGCTCTGCCTCAGTCCCTTGTTGATATGAGCTTTCTCCTCGCTCCTCATCTCTTCCCGTTCAACGCAAACGGTATTTTTTAGGTAAATCTCTCTCAGAAGCTGCAGAAGATCGTCAACTAAGCCATTCCCTTCCAGAATATCCCACAAAATCTTGCGGTCTACGTTGTCATACGCTCCTGTAATGTCTAAAAAGGCCCCATATAAGGGTCCGCTTTCTAATCTTGATATTTCAATACACTGAGTAAGAACAAATGAGTTATCCAGACGCCTACCTATTCTGAAGCTATTCCGAAGTTCTCCCAAAATGCCATTATTCTCTGCCCATGCTTGCAGCTTTAATTTGATTGCCTGCATTGTTAGGCTGTATATTACTGATGTAATAGTCAACGGTTTATACGAGGGAATTCTATCTTTCTCTGCCTTAACGTTATAAATTAAATTAATTCTACTTTGTCACCTACTGTGTGGTATTCATCTATCTTTTAACGTTTTTTCCACTGCTTTCAACAGAACTTCGTCACTCTTTGGTCCTAGTTCATTATTCAGTTTAATGGGAACTTCGTCTAGCCCTGTGGCTGTGCACTCAGGAAATTTCTCTTCGGTTTTTTTCCAGCTGAGTTTGTCAGCACCAGCTCCTTTTTCATCTGGTTCTCTTTCACACTCTTCTTGTCTTCAGATGGGGGCGAAATTGCAAAACGTCCCCGTTTGGGGGTGAAATGCAAGAACGCCCCCATGTCCGTGCATTGGGGCCACGTGAAAGATTCCCTGGTGGTCAAAATTAGTCCGGAGTCTCCCACTATGGCGCGCCTCATAAGCTATTCGTGGTTTTGGCACGTAAAATGCCAGTATTCAATTCCCGTCATGATTACTGGTGCGAGTGGTAGCGCGAAGCAAAAGCACCTACCCGACGACGCGGCAGGCAAGCGCGAGCGCTTGTTTTTGCCTGCCTCGTCGTGCGGTCATTCCATTGCTTCGCGCTTACCGCTTTTCTCAGTAGTCAGTCATGATTTGAGCCCACGACGTTCAAAGACCGTTTCCCATGAAGATAATTAGAATGACACCATCATGTTTGCTTCTGACCACCAGGGAATAGGTCCGTACTTTTTCGAGATAAGACGAGGTAGTATAATGAAAGTAACTCATAACTTATCGTTTTGCTGAGCTATGTACGAATAAAAACTTCGTTTTAGCGTGTCAGAAAAAGACGCCATTGGATCTGCGTTTGGTTTCCCGTACTTACATAAAGGTGATGACGGATGAAACTGAGCGTATCACAATTGATTCGTTGTGCATTCTGGGTTGAGCAAATGTTGCCATAGCGTGCTATAATTTCTTCCGTAAATTTCAATACTTGCACTTGAATTCAGATGAGGGCGAACACACGAGAGGCAACATTTGGCAACAATGCTCAAAATAATTACTATGTGCGATAAATGATGGTGCGCGTTAATATTTTTACGAAAAAGTAAATAAATGTATAAAGGGCTTAGTTCTTGTTAGCGCGAAACATGACCGGAGCTAAAGACTGCCTTGTTAGTTGAGAACGTCCAAGCGTTTTTTTAATGCGATAACGTTAAGGAGGTCACGTCGCAAAAAATCTGACATCGGCATCCCGCCTCGGGGCCCAGTGTCGTACGTCGTAACGGCAAAAATGTTTTCGAACCACCCATAACCATGCCATCTATGTGACGCAAGGAATGTGCTAAACTGATTGAATTTCTCAAGCTAAAACACAAAGAAAATCGCAAACTACTACATACACACAACCTACAGGCATGATAGCTCTCGGATTGTAATTTGACTATACGAGAAAACATAATTCTGTTACACGTAAAGTCAAAGAAACCCCTTTTCCAGCGTTTCCACAATTCACAGACCGACTGCGGCGTCCGCCATTTCCGCACGCGGGCGCGTGGCTGTCTCGGGGGCCATGGAGCGGCGCCCCCGGTGCCTTGCAATGCCACCAGCTGGCGCTCGCCTCCGCCGCTTCGCGGACCACGCAAGAGGCCGCGTTTCTACCACAATGCCCGCCTTAGTGCATAGCGTTCGCGGCCAGCGTTTCGCGGTAAACATTGCGGTTACATGCGCTCAATGGTCGGGAAGCGTGAGAAGCCGTCAGGGATCTTTGAATGCTATCGCGTTCCAGTATTAAAGGCGAAGCTGAAGGGCCCCTCAAATTTTTTTTGGAGGATCCTTTTGGAGGACCACGTACTTCGTGTGCGATTTCTTCGTACTTTTTTAAAAATAAATCCAGAACGAGAACTCATATTTAAATAACCGCGTAGATGCACTGAAGCCTAAAGTGTCACTTCCGGATGTGGGAGCCGTTGTGTCATCACTGGACATTTTTCACTGCTGCTGCCTATTTGAAGCAACATGATCGCGTTGCAAATCATTAATCCCACTTGGCTCTTTAAACTAATTAATGTCAGTGTAAGCAGAGCGTTATAAGGGAATTTCAGAAATCTGCGCACTCAGCAGCTACTGAACTACGAGCCAAGTACGCAAAGTTGCTAGAAATCAAAATTTTTCGAAAACCTTTCACACATGCAGTAATTAAATATGAAGCAGTCAGTAAGATACATTTGCGAATCATTGCATTTCAAGGTGCCATTTAGAGGGGCCACTAGACCATAGTGATATACAATTATTCGTTATAAATGAGCGACGTAACATAGCCACCTATACCGTAATGATTAAGGGGTGGACTTGAACAGAAGGAACGGGCGACTTGGAGAAGGTGGTATACTTTCAGCTGAAACTTTAGCTTGAAATGTGAGGTATTTGTACATGAAGATAACCACAAATGCGATACCGAAAGAGACAGGACAAATCGCCTCACGTGCAGTTTGCAAAGTTTATATAAGTTAGTTAATACTGAGTGATCGAGACTACCGCTAACGCAGCTGTAGTGCACGTCTTTGCAATTACCATGACTCTCATGATATTAGATCTGCTTTCCCTGGAATAAAATTTCCTTATAAAATTTCAGTTCAGTCTAGCTCACCACCACCATGTGTCCTTCCTTCTGTACAGGTCAGTAGTTTAAGTACTATATATGTACTTGAGTCAATCGAAACTGCTCAAATGTATGCCCTTCTCGTGAAGTAAACATCTCAAGAAGACCTAATGTTATAGGAAGCTCAGCAATATTTATTGTTGAGCCATCGCGCCAGCCTTGACCGCTGAGAACATCGGTTTTTAGAACAACGTTGTTCTTTCGTTCTCTGTGTTTTTCTGGAAGTAGTTGTGACTCTGTGACTGCTTTTGGCGCACCACATTTGCTGGCTTCTTTCTTCAACCTTGTCACCGTATGACGCTGGTTACTCTTGTCTCCACGCGGGTGCATGCTGAAATGCATTGTAGCAGAAATAATACTCGTTAAATGAACATATTATGAAATCGCATGGGGCGTATGTGTGAGAAAGTTTTAAAAAATAGAATAAGCATAAGAACGTGCACCTTGGAAGTTTGCTGCTTGTATAATATTTGAGAAGAGCGAGAGTCACAGCCTTTAATGATCAGCTGGAGGTGTTAGTTTGGCTGGTCACCCGGCTGACGCAAAGCATGTGATATCGTACCTGACACGATCCAGCGAGATTTAATTTGTGCATAGTTTGGCAAAGTAATTACTAATGCGTATATTTGCTAAGTAAATAATTTAGAATTCATTGAGCATTTCATTGTTCTGTGTATGAATGCATTCCACATGGCAGGAAATAAAGGCTTGAAAAAAGAAATATGTTGCTACGTATTGCCGCGACGCTATCTGTGACGCTATCTACAGTCAGCATTGTCCGTACGGCAAAGGAAATAGTAGATGCTAGCGTAAATTTTAGGCACCCTGTTTTTATTAAGTATGCCACATGCAGGAATGTTTTACTCACTGTATTGAGCAGTGTAAGAGATGCATTAGCCTTGAAAGACCGTATGTTTGGACATGTTCTTTATTGTGCCATTTATTGAAAAGTAGAGCCCTGCAAAAAAAAAAGAAGGGAAAGAGAAAGCCTTGAACGGATGTTTCGTTGGGTGTCCATGGATCCTAGAAGCGCCGTGCCTTACAATGCATGTTCGTAGACAACAGAACGTCCATTGAAATGTTCAAAAAGTAACAGTAAAACTACTGTGATTTCGGCAAGTTAGAGTGGATAGATTACCTGAAAAAGGTGAAGAAAAACTTAGCATCGGAATTGTTTTTGACTATATGAATGATCTCGCTATGGCGGCGTTTTATGCCGCACTTTTCCCATTGTGATGATGCCTGCTCGAAATAAGTCTTCATGCTATTGTATGTTTGGTTGCCTCCAAGTGTGGCTCGTACTCATTATGGGAGATCGGCCAATCATCGAGTGAGTTAAGAAAATAACGCACGCGCATCCTCTTTGTCATTTAATTTTCTGACGAAGTTGGGAAATCGTTGAAGAGGGAGCTTTCACTCTGTTTCTATAAACGCAGACGACCGTACGGAAATAAATGTTCTCCAGTCGCGACAGTACTGCCTCATCGTCTTACGTTTTTTTATTGTCATCGTTTTATTGTTTGTACCTTTGGAATAAGAAAAAAATATTTTAATATGTATTCAAAGCATTTCGTGCTTTAATCTAGCCACGACATTTAGGGGCCGTTTCTCAAGCGCCGAAGTTATGCTGCTTTCTCCTTATCACGTTATCATAATGTACTGCAGAACACAAAAGCACCTAGCTTTGTAAAAAAGATAGGAGAACAAAGAAGCACACCTCGAAATGAGTTCACGCAAGGACCAGCTCGCGAACACAAAAGCCGCTTGGCGATTTCACCTCGTCCCTTTGAAACTCATTCGTACATGTACAAGCATGTACTCGCCTGAATTACACACTACAATGTACATGGCGCCCTTGTCTCGTCACTATTACTAAGACAATGATTTTCGCAGGCTCCCTGGCCTTTACACATTTTACCCTGACATTCATGGTACCGCGCCACAAACGAACTTTCTGCTAAACTGAGTGCTTGAAACATGGTCGCTCATTAAGTTGCGCTATTGCGCAGGCGTGGCGTGACAACGGATTTACTCTCGGTCACGCACACCGACAGAAAGCCCTCGAAGAAAGCGCATTAACTTCCCGCGAATGATTATCGCTTTCTTTTGCTCCGATGACATCGTTAAAGCAATGGGCGAGGAGAAAGCCGAGCTGTGTCGCACCGCCTCCGGCAGTGGATGCGTGTGGTAGTTTTCGTGCTCGTGGCGTTGCGCTCCGATGACTATGCAAAAAAAAGAAAAAAAAGAAACGTTGAGAAAGAAGACTAGTTAAGCGAGCTAGGGCACCCACGCTCGCAAATTATCCCCAAGCGTATAAACGGATTGCTCCGAGAAACAATGTCCTGCGTGGGCCCGCATTATTCTAACTATACAATAATATAGCCGTTTATGCTGTTTTGGTAACTGAGGGCTCCTGGGAACGGACGTACCTAGTTAGAGAAGTGTGGCGCTGAATAGGGAAAAAATGGCGACATGGTTTCCCAACTAAGCCATCGCGGCGGCTTCTTTGTTTCGAAGAAAAGCCGAAAGGGGGACGCTGGCTACGTACTTCGCATTTTGGAGAGATGTTCGTTCTTGTTCTCCATTCGCACGTGGTTGAAAGCACGGAAGAAAGAAATGGAGATCGACAGTGCCAAATAATGAAGGGGTCGACGTTCCCTACATTTTATCTGGGGCAAGCAAGTGCCATTGCCGCACTCGGTACCATTATGTCCGTAAGCTCGTGAGTGTTGTGTGTCACGTACTACAGTGATAATTGGAGTGATTCTCGGCGAAACGAAAACTGCAAAGCTTTATGGTGTACTCTTAGTGTAAATGTGCCACGTACTATCGTAATGCAATCCACAAGCGCACTGAACTACGGGAGCGATCTTGTATGCGACCTCTTTTGCCTTGGAGACGAAGTGTGCGTGTAATGGGGCAGAAAAGACGAAGCCCCGTAGCAACACCTCGTCCGCGCAGGCAGACATTCGGCATCGGTCTGACATAATGATAGTTTTCCATCACGTTTTACGCACTTATTGACTCGAAAACTTTATATGTCCAATGAGACAGAAGTGCCGGTGTTGTCCGCAACGAGTGATAAAGATTATCATCATCAGTGACGTGATCAGCCTCTTGTATGCCGTCAGTAGGAATACAGAATTAGAACATGTGACAGTAAGATGACTTAAGGTAGAATAAAGCTAATTAAGATGAAATGATAAGGATCAAGGTCGATTAAAACATATTAAGGGGGATTAAGGTGGAAAAGGTGAAGTAAGGTTGATTAAGATCGATTAAGGTGTATTAATATTGTTACGTAGGAAGACGCAGACGACAAGCTATGTACAAATATATTTACAAGGAAAATACGCTGCGCTTGGCCAAGAGGCAACAGCCCGCGCTAGCTTCTAAATCGTCGTCGTCGTCTTCACACTGCTGGCCTGTCGTGATCGCACATATTGTGCCGTAGCACTACCCCCGGCTGAAAAAGCGCCGTCCCGGAGCGACTAAAGATCGGACTCGGAAGCAGTGTAGTAGTAGTAAGCAGCTGTCGCGGGGCGCCATGAAGCAAGATAATGTCACGCAGGAGAAAGTCCGCGACGTCAGTGGCGCAGCTGGTAGGGAGAGCCCGAGTGATAGCGTATCGGGTGGCGTAATCAGTCGCGACGGCTACCCATTTATTCCCAGAGGATGACGTGGGAAAGGGACCGAGCAGGTCTAATCCAACACGAAAGAACGGTTCCACAGGGACGGTGATCGGCTGGAGATGACCGGCAGGTAGCACCTGAGGTGTCTTCCGACGCTGGCAGGGATCACAGGCAGCAACATAGCGTCGAACGGAGCGAGCGAGACCAGGCCAATAGAAGCGGCGGCGGACGCGGTCGTACGTGCGGGTTACCCCAAGATGTCCTGCAGTGGGTGCGTCATGCATCTCAAAGAGCACAGTCTGTCGTAGATGTTTTGGCACGACAAGAAGAAGATCAGGGCCATCAGGGAGGAAGCTCCTTCGGTACAGAATGCCGCCCTGGAGGACGTATCGGCGAACGGATGCGTCGGTAGGTGTAGAGCGCAGACGCTCGATGAGTACTCGCAGCGATAGGTCTCGGTACTGCTCATCGGCGATGTTAGCGAAGGCAGACACAGAGAAAATGCCGTCGGTGGTACTACTGTCGGCGTCGGCAGGCTCGTCTACCGGGTAGCGAGACAGGCAGTCAGCGTCCTTGTGTAGGCTGCCAGATTTGTAGGTGACAGAGAACGAATATTCTTGGAGGCGTAAGGCCCAGCGACCAAGTCTTCCTGAAGGGTCTTTCAATGAGCATAACCAACAAAGCGCGTGATGGTCTGTGACAACGGAAAAGGATCGGCCATATAAGTATGGGCGGAATTTCGCAACCGCCCAAACTAGGGCCAGACACTCACGCTCAGTGATGGAATAGTTGCGCTCCGCGGGTGAGAGGAGCCTGCTGGCGTAAGCGATAACACGGTCGTGGCCACGCTGGCGTTGTGCCAGTACGGCTCCAATTCCGTGACCGCTGGCATCAGTACGGACTTCGGTAGGCGCAGAAGGATCGAAATGGGCCAGAATGGGAGGCGTTGTGAGAATGTCGATTAGATGAGAGAATGCAGAGGACTCGTTATCGCCCCACTGGAAAGGAGCGTCTTTTTTCAAAAGGTCGGTTAGTGGTCGTGCTATGGCGGCGAAATTCCTCACGAAACGGCGGAAGTACGAACAAAGGCCGATGAAGCTGCGCACATCCTTGACACACTTCGGAACAGGGAAGTGCGCAACAGCATGGATCTTGCCTGGGTCCGGTTGCACTCCGTTCGCGTCAACGAGATGTCCAAGGACGGTAATCTGGCGAAGGGCCGAATTGGCACTTCGATGCGTTGAGTTGCAGACCGGCTCGCCGAAAAACGTCCAGGACTGCTGAGAGGCGCTCGAGGTGCGTAGCGAACGTTGGGGAGAATACGATAACGTCGTCCAAGTAGCACAAGCACGTGGACCATTTGAAACCGTGAAGAAGGGAGTCCATCATGCGTTCAAAAGTGGCAGGAGCGTTACATAGGCCGAACGGCATCACCTTGAATTGATAAAGACCGTCGGGTGTTACAAAGGCAGTCTTCTCGCGGTCGAGATCGTCCACGGCAATCTGCCAATAGCCGGAGCGAAGGTCAATAGAGGAGAAATAGCGAGCACCGTGGAGGCAGTCAAGGGCGTCATCAATCCGAGGTAGGGGATACACGTCCTTTTTGGTAACCCTGTTAAGGTGCCGATAATCCACGCAAAAGCGCCATGAGCCATCCTTCTTTTTTACCAGCACAACCGGTTACGCCCAAGGACTACATGACGGTTCAATAATGTTCTTGGCAAGCATTTTGCGAACTTCTGCGTGAATAACTTGACGCTCAGCTGGTGACACTCGATACGGGCGGCGATGAATAGGAGGGGCATCGCCGGTATTAATGCGATGTTTGACAGCTGTAGTTTGGGCTAAAGGACGATCGTTAAAGTCAAAAATATCGTGGTAGGAAAAGAGAACGCGGTAGAGTTCACGAGCGTGCTCGGAGGGCAAGTCGGGGGCAATCATTTTCCGTAAGTCAGCGATGGTACAATTTGTCGACTGCGATGGGAGAGGAGGATCGGATGAAGTGTCGTCTACTGCAATGGATGCTACTGAGTGATCCTCGAATGAACAAACATGGGCCAAAGACATCCCACGTGGCAGCACTTGTGTCGTCAAGCCAAAGTTGACCACTGGCAGGCAGACGCAATTCGCCGTAATAGATAAAACTGTATGGGGTACTGTGATCCCGTGTGTAAGGAGGACGTCTGGCATAGGAGCCGCGATGTAGTGACCGTCGGGGACTGGTGGGGATGACACTAGGTCAACGTAGGTCAGTGCCGAAGGTGGCAAGCGAACGAAGGCGGCGGAACTGAGGCGACTGGGGTGTGGTTCAGCAGGATCCAGAACAGGCAGGTCAAGGCGGAGAGTACTGGCGGAACAATCGATGAGAGCAGAATGTGCGGAGAGGAAGTCTAAGCCGAGGATGATGTCGTGGGGACAGTGGGCGATGACTGTGAATAGCACGATTGTTGAGCGATCGGCGAAGGAGACGCGGGCGGTACACATACCAATGGCGGGGGCTGTTCCGCCATCGGCGACACGGACAACAGGCGTCGTGGCGGGCGTGATAATTTTCCTGAGCCGGTTACGAAGGTCAGCGCTCATTACGGACAAATGCGCCCCAGTGTCTATGAGAGCAGACACAGAAACACCGTCGACTTGCACGTCAAGAAGGTTCAGATGAGTGGGCAAAGTCAGTAGAGGATTTGGCGGCGTGGGGGGCAATGCAGCGTCACCTCGAGGCGCTGCATCGTCTAGTTTTCCGGCTGGGAGCGGCGTCCGAAGGGAGTCGGCGAATAGGAGCGACGGGGCTGGGGAGAGCGAGATTGTCGTCGTTGGGGCGAAGGCGAACGAGAATAGGGGCGGTTCGTTGCAGGAGAATCAGTGGCGGCATTATCGGAGCGTGCGGCATAGGGACGAGAAGGGCCACCTGAGGGGCGAGAGTAGGCAGTATAAGTAGACCGGATCGGGGAACGCCAGCGACTACGACAGTGCCGAGAAATGTGCCCGATGCGATGGCAGTGGAAACAAATAGGCTTGTCGTCAGCAGTGCGCCATTCAGATGGGTTGCGGAAACGTGGTGGGTAAGAAGATGCGGGACGGGGCGAAATCGAAGAAGCCGGGCGGGTATCAGGGCGATGGGCCGAGCAGATGGTGTGAAGACCCATGTTTTCAAACTCCTGGCGGACAACTGCCTGGATTAGTGAGACCGTGACTGCAGATGTGGTGGTGGGACTGGAGTCGAAGGCAGCCGGATAGGCGGCCTCGATCTCACGCCGGACGATCCTGGTAACATCGGCAGTGTTGGTGGGACGAGGAGCGTCGGCACAGGAAGATGTCGCTGGGGTGTTGGGCAGACGGGCAAACTGCTGGTCAATACGTCGGCTTTTGGCGAGTTCCAGGCGGCGGCACTCTTTTATAACAGCATCCACCGTGGCTACGTTGTTGCAAACGAGCAAGTTGAAGGCGTCATCGGCAATGCCTTTGAGGATGTGGGAAACCTTGTCTGACTCAGTCATGTGGGTGTCAACTTTGCGACACAGAGCCAAGACGTCCTGAATGTACGTGACGTAGGGCTCCGTCGACGTCTGCACACGACCGGAAAGCGCCTTCTGCGCGGCAAGTTGGTGACCGTAGGGGTTGCCGAACAAGTCTCGAAGCTTTTGCTTAAGCGAATCCCAACTGGTCAGCTCATCTTCGTGCGTCCGATACCAAACTCGAGGTGTGCCACCGAGGTAAAAGACGACGTTGGCGAGCATGATAGTTGGGTCCCACCGGTTATTGCGGCTGACGCGTTCGTAAAGGCTGATCCAGTCGTCGACGTCTTCCCCATCTTTTGCCGAGAATACGCCAGGATCACGGGGAGCGGAGAGGGTGATGTAGGTCGTCGAAGGGGCAGCAGGTGTTGGAGCCGGTGGAGTCGGGTTGGCGTCGCCGGGAGCCATGAATGTAGGCTCGACGTACCGTCCACTGCGAAGCTCCGTGACGAGGTACAGGGAACGTCCACCTCCACCAAATATGTTACGTAGGAAGACGCAGACGACAAGCTATGTACAAATATATTTACAAGGAAAATACGCTGCGCTTGGCCAAGAGGCAACAGCCCGCGCTAGCTTCTAAATCGTCGTCGTCGTCTTCACACTGCTGGCCTGTCGTGATCGCACATATTGTGCCGTAGCAATATGGATTAAGGTGGAATAAGATTGGTACAAATAGGAGCGAGATAAATTAATATGGATTAATGTGGATTCAGGTGCATTAAGGTTGGTACAAATTAGCGCAAGGTGGCTTAAGGAGGATTAAGGCAGAATTCCGAAGAACAAGTGACACTGCATCACGTCACGTGTCACGGACGTAACCAATTAATTAAATAAGTCATAATGCTTTCGCAACAAGTACATAATTAACATATTTGTTGATCAACCTAGCCAGCTTACGGTTATGCTTATATTAAATACTCAAAGACAATTGTATTCGAAGATAACTTAACTTTTTATATATGTTTCCGGACTGCCTTTATACAGATATATTCATAAGACTCGACAAACACTACGCTGATTTCGCATTCACTTCGTAAGGGAGTCTCGATACAAAGACGAACTCGCGATGTGACCTAGCGATGCCTCATAGGACGCCAAGTTGAATTGATACCAACTGGGCTCCTTCCAGCGACTGGCGAAAATTTCATTTCAACATGTCCTCGCAATGAGCTCTGGGAATTGTGAGTTTTGTTTTTCTTTCAAAGCTGCTGCTTCCATGTCGAAAGGGAAAAATGTCATGCACCGGAATGTAGAACCAAGGTATACAAAGGCAAACCAGAGGGGTTTCTCTGAAAACAAGTAAACGAAAACGCTTGGCAGTTAAGGGAATATTCGTGCCGGTCGAGGGATCGCGGAGGCTAGCCATCGCGCTGTCATCTACTACCCGCATGGATGGTAGATAAACCACTCCGGAAAGGCGTTGGCCGCGGGTTCGTGTCACATACCAGGCCGAAATTTTCCTCAACTGCAAAGCGCGCTTACTGAGAAATCCGTTTGAGTTTGCTTTGTACCACCGCGCTATATTCGGGTGCATGATTATTTTTTTTCCCTTTCACGATATTGCTCCATCTTGCGGGGTTCCGCAGAACTAATTTGCCACTTCTGCGTTTGATAATTAGCAGGCTAATATTCAAATGTGAATTATGATCAGTTGTGCTATGAATAATATTTCGTTATGAATTTGGTTAATTCCGTACACCGCAGCATATTTGACTGATCGGCTAGCTGCCCTTATCCAACTTGCACAACTCCTTTTTATCGAATATGCCATGTACGAGTATATTCGACAGAAAGGGAACACACTCATGAACTACACTGAAGCATGCGACATTTCAGTACCCAAAGGTTTAACTCCTACTGGATTTTCTTACGCAGCGATCGCTCCCTCACAATTAAAGTTTTCAGGAGTTAAACACACGCACACACGCATAGAAAATCTATGAGCTACATACTTGCGATGACTTATAGCTTGCAACGTTTTCTTTATGATGTTTGAAAAACTTTGTTCCGTTGAAGTGCGACGCTCGTATTATCGTTACGTCTTGCCGAGCGCCTGCAGAGAGAAACTTTGGCTACGAGCGAAGCATTAAGAAATGATGTGTTTCCTTTCGAACTTGTCTCACACATAGCAACAATGAACAAAAAACATAAAACAAATGCACGTTCTTTCGCAACGGAGCACGCTACACGATCGTACAGCCTGTCGCCATGTCTTAAATCATGGATCTTTCTTCGGACTCTGCGTGTGTTGACATGACGTGCAAAGACCACTTTTCCCGTAAGGTAAACGTAACGGCTCAGAGCTTTCGGTCTCGATAGCACCTAGACGACCACGAAAGCTCGATTCGATCCGATGAGACCACGCGGATCCATTTACAGGGGAGTGATATTTTGCTGCAGCTTTCCACAAGCCACTGGGAACAGGAGTGCGTGACCTACTAAGCTTTTTCGTGGGCTGTTCTCGCAACTTCCAAGTGGGATGTTGCAACTTGACTGCTAGCAAGAAAACTTCACGACCCATTGGCGTCATTGCGGCAACTATAACGCGTATTTTGGTTCTAGCTGTGCTCTGTGTTCTGGACTCAGATTTGACTTACAAATGCTTTGGCCGTTCTTAAAATGCACCAGCGTCAAGGTGCAAGTGATCCTAGCATCTCTGTTTCTGCGCACGTTTCTTCGCTGGCTATAGACCAGAGCACGCTAGTCTCGCACCCAGACTAACCGAACGCATACTCTCGCACCCGGGTTGCCCGGTCGACCGGCGCTATTTTCTACTGGGCTGCCAAAGTGTGTTCGCCGGCGACCAGTAGACATGGCAAACGCCAGCTCTAGGGCTCCAAAGTGCGGAAATGTGCCCGTTCACACGGATCCAAAATAGAAGAAGTCATCTGGGCATCATTGCGTCGTGTTTGGATGCCAAAACAACCAGCGGAAAAGGAGCAGGTTGCTTAGCGCTGTTTGCGAAGAGCACAACACACGTAGGGAATCGTGCCGGTGCGGTGTTTTCAGCCTGCGCCGATTTCCATTCGCAACGAAGAATGCCAAGCTGCGCCACCGGTGGATAGCTGCAGTGAATAGGAAGAACTACCAACCCAGTGAAAATGCACGAGTGAGTATTCGATCTGTGTATATTTTGGTGCCACGTTCAACTTTGCGCCCTACAAACGTAATACGCAGGTTTGCTCCGAGCACTTTCTGGGCAACAAGCCTACAGAGCAGAATCCCGCGCCGGTGCTTCGCCTTGGCTATAACAAAAAGGCAAGCATTTTCGTGTTTTCATTCAGGCAGAGCTCCCGACGGTTAAGCGGAACAGTTGAGTTTGCGGTTAGCGATACTTGCAGCTGGTGCACGGAATGACCATTAAGCGTGAACGACAAGTTGTAGGCCTTGCTGGTGAGAGTTATTGCTAACGAAAGTAAACCGAAGTCTGCTCGTCACGTAGCATGCGTCCACAAAAACGTAAACGACGACTACTCGTCGCCGAAGGTGTTCTTGCAGCGCACCTACCTTTACGAGCTGGTGTTGCAGGTGTCATTCGTAACGAATTCATTTGAGCCTCCTGAGCTCTAAACTGCGTGCGGGCTGTTATGCGGGGCAAAGCGCAATATATTTCCGTTCATATGGCGAGGAAAATAAGGTGCGTAATTATTCTTGTATTTTGTAACAAAATTTTGATCATTCTCACTAGTTTTTTTTTTTACTGTTTTCTTTTCTAAGGGAGCGCCAACAATCCGATGGCCTCGCACAAGCGAAACAGGTCTGGTACCAGGTAGCTGCAGTTGGTGGGGCTAATTTCTTGGAATGCAGGTGCGGTTGTTGTCTTGTACCAAAGGGGTCCTGATGATATGCAGCTTTAAGTAGGGATGGTAATTTTACGTGCCCTGTCATGGTTTGTGCAACTGTACAACACCTGCATCTGTCATGCTCGCCCTGTTATACGGGCTTTGACTGCACATGTAGTTGAACATTATAACTACTGTAGTACCTCATTTTCCAATGAGTGCAGGTTTAGCATCATATGCTGCTTGTTCGAGTGCTGCAGGCTTTTGTTCTGAATGTTGTACTCTTAAGCGGTTGCACGATACAATTGGCCTGGTGTATTTTCTATTTCATTTTGAGAGGACTTTATATCTTCGCAAAAGTGATGGCATGGGAAAGAGCTACAGCCCGTCTTACTATAACATCTATTTTGTTTTCAGTGTGCAGGTGGTGAAGGGCAAGCGTCTGCTAACCAGGCAGTCAAACGACCTCGCCAGTTGGTTGCCAAGCGCGGCCAACCCAGTAGAGACCATTACAAACAAGACCAAACTGAAAGTGCAGATGACAGTGTTCTGCGTGCTTTAATAATATATGGCACCAACACAGTGCTGTAAATTCCTTCACAGGTTACGTGCCAAAAAGCTCACAGGTGTTCTAGCATATAGCGCGCGGTTTGTACAAACGTAATAGCGTACCTACCCGATGTATTCGCTTCTGCAGTCTGCACAGCACTCAGTGTGTCCATTGTGGACTTGCACGAGGTCTTGAAGTTTGATTAAATCCAGACAGCGAAAATAACAGGTTAGAAAAAACTTGAAACACGCCTTCCGCCCAGCTAAAAAGCCCAAGTTTCGCTTTCGCGCCGGGTCGCATCTCCCGGCGTGGCAGCCCAGGCCTGCTATTTCGCGGCGCTTGGGATAGATGGCGCGACCGGCGCTCATCAATATGGCGGCGCCCTTTGAATTCACGGTGTTCTGGTGTATACGGAGGACGATAAAGGGTTATGTGGCTCGTGAACGTCCGAGAAATCTCCTATACGTTCCCTACTGTACAAACAGTATTCCGGCTCACTTTTTGAACTTTCATCAATAGGAAAAACAACAACAAGAACAACAAGGTGACCTCGTAATTATTGTTCGGCATTACACAGGTGCATCAAATTCTCGTAGCGTTAATCTTTTTTTTTTTAGAGAAAGGACGCGCGAACGAATGAAGGACACCAAAAATGGCTCACAAGCACTAGTGATGTACTTGTAACTATCAAACATTCCGGCCGTGTTTATTATCAGCTTTATTATCAACAGGCAAACAACGCCTATCTTGTATAGTTACATATGATAATTTTTTCCCTCAATTATCCGATATTTGTGGTTTTACCGGTTTCAGTTTATACGTCAATAGTCTTGAGATTAATTAGCACGATACGCAATGCTGATAGCAAAATAACGAAATTAAAGTCATCGGCCCAGTGAACATCACCAAGATGACGAAACACACAATTCTATGTGGCTTTTTGAGTAGGCTCCATCCTATGCGTTGATGTCATGTACCATACGAACAATTGCTATGTCGCTTAAAAGAAAATTAGCCGTGATTGTCTTTATTGCTACTGTTGCGTTTTATTTTTCGATTAACTTTACTGATACACAGTAATTGTTCAGTGCAATGCATTGTGATGTTTTGCGTAACTCGTATACTTCGGTTGGAATTATTGTAAACTGATCCTTTTCCTCTTCTCTCAACAAAACAATTGAAATGGTGCTAGTGCCTCCTCACAAGGCACTAGCACACTTCCCACTTGGGGTTTTCACAAAAAAAGAACAAAGAAAAAAAACAGGCTGGTGTAATATAAACTAAGCTGTGTATAAGATGATGCGATATATAGAGGAGGAGGAGGAGGAGGAGGAAGAGAACAGCAGAAGGCAGGGAGGTTAACTAGATTACCATCCGGTTAGCTACCCTATACCGAGGGAATGGGAAAGGAGAAAAGAAAGATGACACGGTGAGGGAGGAGGGAAGGAAAGAAGGAAATGAACGGTGAGTTCACTGACATGTGTGGTATAATAGAAATTGCATTAATAGTCAGACGTTCGCACAAACCCGTCGTCCTCAAGAAGCACAATAGGGCATTCACCGCTTTATGGGCCGACGAGCGATGGGGGCGGTGTTCCAGCAGCACCTGCACAGAAAGCGGCGGGTAGTCCAGTTTTTGGAGAGCGTTGGCAAGTTTTTGTCTTTCTGAGGCATATCGCGGACAGCGGCACAGCAGGTGGTTGATATCTTCTTCGGTGCCGCAGACCTCTCATGCTGCACTGTCGCTCACTCCAATTAATGTAGAGTATGCCTTTGTGAAGGCAACTACTGACCAAAGGCGACAGAGAAGCGTAGCTTCACGTGGGTGAAGTCCGAGTGGAGGTTGGAGTTGCAGTGAGGGGCTTAGTCGATGCAGTCGTGTAAGTCGTAAGTTTGGGGAGTTTCACTCTGTCAGTGAGAGACTGCATGTCAGGTGTCGAAGCTGCCTTGCGGCGTCTGCCCTCGAAAGCGGAATTGGAACGCTGTGCACTTCTTGATGTGCTGTGGGAGTAGCCTTATCGGCGGAATCATTGCCAGGTGTATAGAATACTGTGTAATCAAAAGCGGGGGTGGGCAGATCACGACACCAGTACGCGATGTGTCTTTGGAAGCGTTTTATTTCGAAAGCATGATGCTATTCAGAACTTAGTGTTCGGCGATGTAGGGAGGCATTTCCTCGGCGAATCAATTGGCGAAGCTGGAGGGACGAAATAGGTGGGTAGCAAGGTGGCCCGTCGTCTGCTACGGCACTTCTGGTTCGAGGCCTTGCTCTCGCTGCTCCAGGATTTTCACCGTCCTGTGTAATCGGGGAAGAAACACGTACGCTCCTTCGACGCAAATATGATCGGCTACCCAATGATCGCGTGCTTATATTCGCCCGTGAATGGAGAGAGAATGTTTGGCGAACGTTCTATGTAAAAAAAAGAAAAGGTGCGCAACTGTAAATGGGCACTCGCTGTCAGTGAGTGATGGGGAGCGACGTGGTGTGAATACCGAGTGTAGGAGTTAGCATATGTAAACTTTATTGATACTTTGCCAGAGGCAAGTATTTAGATGAATGAATTTATTCTCGCATATTGGAGCACCAAAGGTGGCTGCCTCACGAACGCTTACGCACACGAACACGCGGTGTCTGAGGTCCGTAAACAAATATTTACAAATAATTTTAAATGTTTTTAACAACAGTACAGGTCCTCTGCTCTATCATGGGTGCCGATTCTGTATAGTTGGTTACTACGTTGTCTAGCAACTATGAAATACAAATATTAAGAAAGAAATAGTTGAGCCGGGAACGGCAGTGGAATGAAACGCCCACTTAAATACTCAAGCCGCTGCTTGGCCAACGAGCGCAGTATGCTTAAGAAAAACGTGTGTTGTGAGCGCGGTGTTTTGGTGTGGCCACGTACTAGGTTGGAGCGCCACGTGGGAATGAACATTACGCTGTGGTCGTATTTAGAAGCCTAGAAAAAATTGCAGGAAATCGAACGCGTTGGATGGTGGCGGTGGTGGTGAATTGTAGCAACAGGCGGGTTTAGCCTGGCGATCAAGGACGGCAATTGCTCCGCCCGAGCGTCTCGCACAATACCGCTGAAGGGTTTCACCATATGTCCATCAAACCAGTCTCTCTTAAGAATTCGATGAGGAGACGTGAAATTTCTTTGCGGGCTTAAACTGATCCCTCGGGAAATATAAGGTGTTGCAGGCGCGCATGCGGAAGGTCCTTGTTTTGCAGATTCTTCAGGAGAGTGTCTCTTTCATCTTGGAATTGCTGGCAGGACCACAAAAAGTCTCGTTGCATGCCGTAGATTTCGGAGAATTGATTCGCCCCGTTTTAAATAACCAGGCCGGTGTATTAGCAGATCCTGTCTTTATTCGATATAGAAGTGAGGCTTCCTCTCGGTGCAATCTCTTGATTACGCAGTGCAACGAAGCTTTGTACGAGTGCATAGAGTCGAAACACATGCCCCCACACACGCGCACACACTACATGAAGCGGTGGTGACACGAACGTCCTGCGCTGTGATTGGCTGTCACATTCGGCGGCAGAATGGCCACGCAGCCACCACGGTCTCGAAAACCAGGCGATGTTCTCAAAGAAAAGCTTCGCTTTTGAAACTACCAGAGTTGTTCAGATTCTCAGTCAGAAACATTATACTCACGCCGAAGCATTCCGCGATTTCGAACCGTCAGAACTAGATGCACGTGCATTCAATTGGATGTCATGATTAATACATGACCGTGTTACACGCACAAGTAATATATCTATGGGACTTCATATAGCACAAAACACGTGCGATAAACAGACGCGTCTACTACTTGAATGAAGCCATAACACCTTCCGGAGCTACCCAACGGTGGTCACAATGCTTATTCAGGTGAGCTATACACGACTCGCAATGTAATGCGATGAGTTTTTGAGAAGTGCGACCGCGATGACCAACGGAGCTCCCAGGAAGCGACGGCACACGCACCCCAGCATGTAAACGGCGTCACGGTGTGTGGAACCAAAGAGAGAGAGAAAACAAGGGTAGGAAAGGCAGGGAGGTCAACCAGAACAGCATCCGGTTTGCTACCCTACACTGGGGTGGGGGAAAGGGGAATAGAAAGCGGAAGAAAGGGAGAGAGTAAACACTGAGTACGTGTGGGAGGACACCATACACAAGGACACTATAAATGGTCTGTTAAGCCCGTGCACTTCAAGTACCGCACAAGCGCACGAATCGCCTTTTGAGCCAGTGACGGGTGTTGCCACGGTCCGAGTATCTGTGACTCGGTGAACGGTCTCGAGTCCTGTCTGCGTAAAGTTGCCCGCCGAGAGAGGCGGTGGACATCGTAGCGAGGGCAGGTACACAATAGGTGCTCGATGGTCTCCTCGCACCCACAGCAGTCGCACATCGGGCTCTCAGCCATTCCCATACGGTAGGAGTATGCGTTCGCAAACGCCACTCCCAGCCACAAGCGACACAACAAGGTTGCTTCGCCGCGGGAAAGGCTAGATGGCAGTTGTAGCCGTAGCGTGGGGTCCAGTTTCCGTAATCTGCAATTGAAGCCACTATTGTCTGCAGAGGATGCCGTACCCCACACTCTGTGGAACAATCAGGGTCTTCCTATCCATGTGTTCAAAAAAGAATAGCTGAGTGGCATGACGTAGAGAGGAATGCGACAGGTGTGATGGCGGTTGCGGTTTTGTGGAAGCCACGCTGGAACACGTGATGCACGACGCTACTTTTACGGAGGCAGTTATTTTAACGCCATATCGATATTTATTTATTTAATGAATTGCCCGGAGAATGCTGTTAGGTTACAATGCCAGTGATCAAGCTGATGCGACCTCAAGAATAGAATACATAATAAATACTTCAAAGAGTAAGGGTCATTCGCGCTTGGCTCTCTAAACGACGTTTTCTCAGTTTATTTTTGTTTTTGTTTCTGATAACGGCGATCTCCGTAAAATATAGCAAGCATCCAATCGCTAACTAATGAGGTAATGGTCTTACGTATGAAAAGTTCTGGGACTAAATATTTTGTTGATTCATTTCATTTAATTCCATACGTACTAGCAAGAATAGTTCTTTGTCAAAGATACCTTGTTTGTCTTCCCACCGATGAAGCAGGCCCTTTTCGGAGTCCCTTGTATGCACCGCACAGCTTTGACGTCTTTGCTGGCACCTCAGTTTATTCGCTGCGCCAAGCCATTATCTGTGAACGTTAGATAGCATCACCTCACGCTCACACTCAACACACAAGGAGCTCCGTTGAGTTCACCCAGATACCTGCACAAGTTCTATATTGTGGTATTTGCAGGCGACCTCTAGAGCCCCGCCGAGTAATCACGCTAGCGAGCTTCTTTCATCAATTATTCGAACGAGCATGTCCAATTTATCTGGTTTATGGTAGGCACTGCAAGGCTTGGCGTCAGAACACGAAACTTATTCGTGTGCACGGTCGCACGCCTTCCTCCGTGTCTCTGAGGCGACCTTGAGAATGCTGATGATTATTTATTGGCATCTCCTATGAAATAGGGGTGGGGGGTGACAAATATTCACTTAGCCTACTTGAGTGAATAAGGTATGCACTACATGCTTTTCATTCTAGCATTTCTTATGCATCTTTTAACGCGACAGCGTTAAGGATCTCGTGTCGCAGAAAAGCCGGTGTCGGCGGCGTTGTTTATTCTTTTTTCTGTTCCCGAAAACTCTATGTACCTTGTACTCCTACCTATGCCTGTAACACATCTGCTCGCGTCAATCTCTTCCCTGTTTTTCTTCCAACCAATACTGTAAATCTATCTTGCTTATCTTGACTGTTGTCTGGTTGATGCTTCCGCCCACTTGAAATCCAAGCGCTTCTGGAAGGTGTGGGCTACCCAGGGGTCTTACTCGATCAATATCCCTTCGCATTCCATTAGGATGCGCTCCGATGAATAATCTCCGATTTTTGCTGCCTCATACACATGCCTCATCTATTTCCAAATAATTGGTACGATACGTTTTTGTCCTTAGGCAATCTGCTCGGGCCTCAAATAGCAAGGCGTTTCCCTTCGTTTTATCGTGCAGGTTTTCCCTACTAATTTCTTTCTTATTCTTGTAAATCTCCGTGGTCTCTTTCGATTCCATTCCTCGCATTCAATTCCCTATCTCTGTTTCTCTCGCTTTCTTTTTGATGGCCCCTGGTTCGCTATTTACACTTTCAATTACTCTGTACTTCGTTACCAGCTTTCTTGACCTCTTTCTCCATTCTGCATCCCCGCTTTTGAGCAACAGATACTTGTACATTTTAGCCACCCATTTATTTTCATCCATGTTACTGAGTCTTTCTTCAAAACTAATTTTGCTCTGCGCTTCTCTGACTTCAAACAAGGCTCAACCCATGTCACTCCGCACTGCTGTGTTTGTGATTTTGCCGTGGGCTCCAAAGGCCAACCGGCCTGCTGATCTTTGGTTACCATCCAACCCTGAGAAGACACCCGACAAGATGTTAAGCACAGAATGACATTCACCAACGTTAGGGCTGACACAGTTACTCCTTACGCACTCCTGAATATTTATTGTCGCTCGAAAGCGATCTATGTTTCATTGGTGCTACATTCCGCTTTCCCCTTATTATGAGACTGTTTTGGTGGGTGCCTAGGAAAATCTTTCCTTCATTTTATATTCGAACTATTTATATTGCTTGGTAAGGGTATGACTTGCTATTTACATCCCGTAATTACTCGTCTCTTCATTAAGGATTATAATTCCCAATTTCTATGTGCTGCCCTTAACCTAAATTTGTCGCTGCCTTGCCATACATATTCGCAAGTATCTGTAAATCTCTTGCATTGTCCGCTAGTAGCACTAGGTCATCTGCATACATCAGTCCGGGGACACCATGATATGGACAGGAAGACGACGGCAAATATTGCTTATTCAGGCCCGAAATTTCGGGGAGCGGAAAATCGAGCATTCTGCGGATTCATTTTCTAAAGACGTTATGAGGATGACGTCGATACTTACAATAACCATTGTTATAGACGGTGCGAAGATGACCTAAAGACCCGCAACAGCTGTACTCGCTAAATAGAAAAGTTAGGAGCGTCATTTAGTCCCATTAGTCTTTAGCAATAGGGGCGGTGAAAGGACAGGAAAGACAAATTGTGCCGCCAGGTGCGTTCGAGTAATCTCGAGTATCTGGAAAAGGCGGAACCTTAGCCTTGACTAATGTCTCAGAAAAAAGAAAGCAGGTGCAAGAATTGAAATGGCTGACAACCCTATACATTGAGAGACAATATACACACAAATTTTTATGTCATTCGCCAAATGACATAAAAAAAATGGCTGTGGCTTAGCTAAGGTTAAGCACAAGATGCGAAGCATACTAGTTTTTATTTTAGTTGTTGAACCACTGTTTAGCCTGGTGAACTGCTGTTGCTTGGCTATATTTGGTTCGGCTAGACGAAGAAACAACTCATGCGTTACTCTGCTTCGGCTTCAAGAGTGGAACGCGACAGCGTTCCCGTCGACCCGCCAAGGGGTGTAAGACAATGCGCTACGGCGCAGCGACTACGCGCCCCGCATCGGACGTGGTGAGCGTCGAGCAACGCAGCGTTCGGCGCGGCAATGAAATGTGCGCCTTAGCAAGCGACGCACGCCTGAGCCTTAGAAACAGCTCGTTTCTAAGGCAACACCGCATTCACTAGAGGCGCTTTTGTACCGCTTTGAAGCAACGTACTCGTGGCTCAGTGGTAGCGTCTCCGTCTCACACTCCGGAGACCCTGGTTCGATTCCCACCCAGCCCATCTTGCAAGAGTTGAGCCAAAGCCACCTAGAAACAAGCGCAGCTGCTTATATACCGCCGCGACGCCGCGAGCGACGGCGCGAGTTGGAGCCCCGTTTCTCCTCTGTCGTGACGTCACGGTGTCACGTGGTCAGCCTTGAAGGGCAGACTAAAGGTCATTGAAGGCGACACCGCCGCGCCTGAGGAGCTGGGTTGAGCTCTAGTAATATGCTTCGCATAAAAGCTTTAGTGTAGCTCGAGCTCGAACTTCAGCAGGAGTCAAAGGATCTATAAGGATGCGTGATTTTTCGTCCTTGCTTCTCCATTTGTAAAAAAAAGAAGTAAGTAAACTGAAACCGGCAAAAGAAAGTTCGTGGCATTGACACGTAGAGTCGGCATCTAAAATTTGTAGGTCGCTAGCGCTGAGAAAAAGCGAAATATTTGCCTAGCCCATTATTCAGATTTTGCAGCCCTTTATATGATTTAAGGGTAAAGTAGCGTTCTACGGCTTCACTGGGTGCCGTCATAAGATAATCTGAATTTCGTTTTCTCGGGTCCCCAGGTCCCCAGAAATTTCTCGCTGACTTTGCTGCCATGGATGTCTGAAACGTACTGACCTATCGAAACACGCACATAAGCACGTGAAATTATTTTGTTCGTGAAAAATCATGATATCATCGAAACTTATTTCTTCATGGATGATAGAAAGAATACAATAAAAAGAAAAAAAATCAAGGAAGGCCAGAGAGAAATCGGCCAGAGATCCTCGCACTAGCAGGTTGTAATCAGACAGAATAGGACGCCCTCTACGTCAAGGGCCATAAAAATATTCTTCTTGAACGGCCTGGAGTATGCGCAGTAGG